>NW_026882892.1:0-43709 GCF_032173495.1 Musca vetustissima
ACGAAAATTTTTCAAGAGTTCTAATGTACCAATTCTGTTTAGTTGGAGTCCCTGGACCACGAAAATACCTTTGGTTTTTCTGGGTCGCTTCGAAAATTAATTTTATAACGGTAAATATAGAGAAAAACGTGGTTTCATGGATTTTCCATTTGAAACTTGAATAACTTATTTACTCATATAACGGATTTATATTATTCTTTTTTTCTTTCGAAGAGTACAATTTTTCCTTTCAAAGAAGATATATATCTGGTAAATCGGTTGAGTATTGGCTGAGTTACAGCGGTTAAAATGTGAAAAAATACGGCTAAAATGACAAAATTTATTTTTCTTCGGACTGTACGATCAAAATTATGATATCAAGCCATATATGTTTTATTATATTACGGGGAAGAAAATTAAATTAGCTTTCGAAAATGATAAAAATCAAAAAAATCGGTTAAAAAATGGATGACTTATACACATTTTTGTATTGATTCTATGCATATTCTCTAAAGGAAATATGGGTCTGTATCGTTTCCTTTTGCCTGCTACAAACATAACGATTTGTAACAGGAAACGATACAGACCCATATTTCCTTTAGAGAATATGCATAGAATCAATACAAAAATGTGCATAAGTCATCCATTTTTTAACCGATATTTTTGATTTTTATCATTTTCGAAAGCTAATTTAATTTTCTTCCCCGTAATATAATAAAACGTATATGGCTTGATATCATAATTTCATCGTACAGTTCAAAAAAAATAAATTTTGTCATTTTATGCGCATTTTTTCACATTTCAACCGCTGTAACGCAGCCAATACTCAACCGATTTACCAAATATATATCTTGTTTGAAAGGAAAAATTGTACTCTTCGAAAGAAAAAAAGAATAATATAAATCCGTTATATAGTAAATAAGTTATTCAAGTTTCAAATGGAAAATCCATGAAACCTCGTTTTTCTCTATATTTACCGTTATAAAATTAATTTTCGAAGTGACCCAGAAAAACCAAAGGTATTTTCGTGATCCAGAGACTCCAACTAAACAGAATTGGTACATTAGAACCCCTGAAAAAAATTTTTTTGTTATTTTGTAGTACAGTGTAATCGAGATAGACCCATGGTTCCTTTTGAGAATATGCATAGAATCACTTTCTAAGTCGATTTATGCATGTCCGTCCGTCTGTCTGTCCATGTTAAATTGTAAACAAAGTACAGGTCGCATTTATGATCCGAATTGGATGAAATTTGGCATAGGTCACTTATTTGGCCCAAGGACGAACCCTATTGAAATTGGGAAAAATCGGTTCAGATTTAGATATAGCTCCCATATATATATTTAACCGATTTAATGTAAACGGTCCCTATATATCTTTCGATTTGCACGAAATTTGGTACAGGCTAATCATTTAGGCCTTTAATGATGTCTGCCAAGTTTCGTGAAAATCGGCCCAGATTTAGATATAGCTCCCATATATAGTTTCGTCCGATTTCATGTAAATGGTGCCCCAAAGTCCCTGTATATCTTTTGATTTGCACGAAATTTGGCATAACGTACTGAATTAAGCCTAGAGTGATGTCTGCCAAGTTTCGAGAAAATCGGTCCAGACTTAGATATAGCTCCCATGTATTGTTTCGTCCGATTTCATATAAATGGTGCCCTAAAGTCCCTATATATCTTTCGATTTGCACGAAATTTGGCATAACGTACTTAATTGAGCCCAGAATGATGTCTGCCAAGTTTCATGAAAATCGGTCCTGATTTAGATATATCTTCCATATATAGTTTCGTCCGATTTCATGTAAATGGTGCCCCAAAGTCCCTATATATCTTTTGATTTGCACGAAATTTGGTACAGCCTAATCATTTAGGTCTAGAATAATGTCTGCCAAGTTTCGTGAAAATCGGTCCAGATTTAGATATAGCTCCCATATATAGTTTCGTCCGTTTGGTCCCCCAAAGTCAGTATATACCTTTTGATTTGCACGAAATTTGGCATAACGTACTGAATTGGGTCTAAAATGATGTCTGGCAAGTTTCGTGAAAATCGGTACAGATTTAGATATAGGTCCCATATATAGTTCCTTCGATTTCATGTAAATGGTGCACCACATATATCTTGCGATTTGCACGAAATTTGGCATAACGTACTGAATTGAGTCTAGAATGATGTTTGCCAAGTTTCGTGAAAATAGGTCAAGATTTACATATACCTCCCATATATAGTTTCGTCCGATTTCATGTAAATGGTACACCAAAGTCCCTATATATCCTTCGATTTGCACGAAAGTTGGCATAACGTACTGAATTGAGCCTAGAGTGATGTCTGCCAAGTTTCGAAAAAATCAGTCCAGATTTCTATATAGGTCCCACATATAGTTTCGTCAGATTCCATGTAAATGGTGCACCAAAGTCCCTATATATATTTCATTTTGCACAAAATTTGGCATAACGTACTGAATTGCGTTGTTTCGTGAAAATCGGTCCAGATTTAGATATAGCTCCCTTTTATTATAGATTGATTTTAAGTAATTGACGCACCAAGGAACCAATAGGAACAAAACGTTCTGAAATTAGTATAACGTATCCTGTGACAAGTTTGTTTGAAATCGCTTAATATTTGGCCCGATATCAAGTAAATTGGGCATCAAACTTCCCATGTTAGTCAGTTTGACATCAAATTTTGCACAACGTACAAAATTGAGCATAGAATTATGTAGTTGCGTTTTCTAGAAGTACAGACATAGCCCAACGGATGACCCATTTAAATTTGTTTGAAGTCGATTTACATACTTTATGGATAGATCTACGTAGATTCACATTTAGATAAATATCACATATTTTATTTCATCCAATTTCATGCTAATAGTCCTGTTTAATATACCCATAGTGGTGAAGGGTATCTTATAGTCGGCCCCGTCCGACTTTATTACTTTCCTTACTGGTTTTTTTTTTTGTTTTCCTTCAGGTGTTATTTTTTCTCAGAGAACAATAAATTTAATCTTTTATAAAATCATTGAAAATTGTAATATTTTAAGAAACCTAGATCAATTTCGAGGATAGGAACCATCGCACTCTTTTTGGTACTTCCCAATAACAATAATAAAACTTGTGTGTTGTTGAATATATTTCCGCACATCATTAATATATGTAATATTAAGTTTTCGCACTCTTTTTGTACGAGAGCTCGAATGTTATGACGTTGTTCCAACAAACAATCATCAAAGTCACGTTCTTTTTAGATCGACGCCGTCCATTAAAATTACAATGCATAGTAACGATTTGCGGCTGTGGTGGCAACCCACTTCGTTGCATATGTTACGAATATTTTAGGTACATTGGCCCAAAAACGTCGCAACATGTGAGATGTCCTTAAAAATTAGTAATGTAGTAATTTTTTGCTCAGATATCGGGTGAAATATTCTAATATAGTCAAAATTCAATTAAAAATAGTTAAAAAAATTGATTTCTTTGCTGTCCTCAAATCATCCCTCTGATATATATATATATATATATATATATTTTTTTTGTTTTTGATTTTAAATTTGCTTCATTAATTCAATTTTAAATATATCGTACCTTGATAAGAACGACCTTTGACACATTCAATTTTCCAAGTGTAATGATTGAATTATGTACCACAAACGTATAATTAACGTAATAAAATACACGATGTTAATTATTCGTCATACAGTCCCGAATGGAATCATTTTATGAATTAAATGAGAACGAAATGCTTCATTATTAATTAATTTCAAAATGCATTATTTACTTTTTACAACATATCCCACTCAAATAATAAAATTAATTCCCAAAAATAATTCATAATTATGAAATGTAAATTTACATTTTCTAGAAACAATATTTTCGTAAGCCGAAACCACAATATATTTTCTGTTTGAATTTGGTTAATGTGCTGAAATTCAAAGAAATAAATTCAAATCAATTCAAATATATAGGGGAAAGGGGGGCACCTTTTGAACGGGGGCACCTTTAAACAGCGCATATAAAATCTTGGTTTAAATTTTTTCCGACCCGCTACCACATTTTTCTATATGGCAATCAGGGATGGTCCGTGTGACGAATTTTTAGGTTTTCGACCGTCAAAAAGGTGTAAACGTCGATAACGTCATATACCTGTATAAAATGTAATAAATGTAGTAAACGTCGTTTATTTCAATATTATCAGCAAATAAGGTTATTTTCAAGAATATATATTATTTTTACATATATCTGACTATTCCTTGCTAGAACTGATAAAAATTTCTAAATTTTTTTGAGAAGAAAATTTTCAATTTTTTATGGATTTGAGTAAAGCATGCGTAATTTCCAAATTCATTAAAGGAAATAGCTATTTTGTCAAAAACCTAATGGATTTGGGTAGGTTTCCGACGTTTCTGACGTATGTATTATACGTCGGAAATGTATGTCATTTACGTCACTGTTTCTGACAGGCCATCTCTGATGGCAATCTTATTCTTTATCTGCGTAAACCACTTTGGCTAGCTTTTTCATGGGTGACCATGTTTTCGCAGTGTAATTGCAAACTTTTATTCTTTTGGTTGTAAGGGCGCAGGAAGGATTCTGTGAAAGTTTTCTTTCGTTAAAGACATTTTTTGCATTCCAATAATTGTTTCAAACATAACTAATATAATTTCTTCATATATACTTATTACAAAAAATTTATTATACATTTCCGTTAAATGCCACGGGTGGGGCACATTTGAACATGCCCATTAAATTCGAGTAAAAAGCGGAGTTTTTAGCTTTTGGCTTCGATTTCTCAAAATTTCAAATGGGATAATAAGACTACGAAATTAACTGCATTTTTCACCATATTAATTTTTGTTTTTATGTCATTTTATGTTTTAATAAATTTTTATCCAAATTTTTTAATTTTCCAAAATTTTTGATATGTTTTCTGATATGTTTGATATGTTTGAAAAAAATACATTTATATTTTAACATAAACACTGTAAAAAAACCAAGCCGTTCAAAATGTCAAGCCGTGTTCAAAGGTGACCCCTAGGGGGGGGGGCTGTTTTGAACACTTTGACTTTCTCCCTTAAAACAGCAATAAAATATTTATATCAAGCTTAAAGTATACCATATGTTTATTCATTGTAAAGGTTACATATGTCCTATAAGTTAAAACTTATAAGAAACCAAAAATTATAAAATTAAAAATTTTATGAGGCTAGAAAGAAAAAAAGTGTTCAAAGGTGACCCCCTCTCCCCTAATTGAGACTGTATTGAAAACATAATTCGTCACAAAATGGCGATACATAGCAGTGATGACACAAAGTGACGACACATAGCATTCGTCACAAAGTGACGACACATTACAGTGGGAAATGTATTGTAGTTGCCTGCAAATGCCTTGTTGATCACGAAGTCAGACACCAACGAACTTCTCATTCTATGGCATAAAACTGTGACATAATTTAATGGAATTTGAGATATAACCGATTTGGTTGAAAAACGTGCTCAAAATATTCTAAATTCCAAATAGTGGGGTGTCTGTTTATATGAGGCCTACCCGAAATATAAGTCAATATTAACAGTTCTTGGTACGAATATTTCACACCTAAAATACTAAATTATAGTCAATTTGGTTAATATATCGAAATTTTGGGTACAGTTATATAGGAGCTACCTAAAAAAGTGGACCCAAATAGAAATTTCTATCTAAAGTTTTATGAAAATCTAGTCTCGTGATACTTTATTAGGTTTCAAGACCCACAAGGACTTAAGACAAAAGAAGGAACATTCTTCAATCGATTGAACTGACAACATAGGATTCAAAAACTAACCTGCAATAGTCAAAAATAGACTTAGAAATATGTTCTTAATGACCATTACAGCTACCAACAAAAACTCATCAGGTTATAACTATAACAAGTAAAAAAGCGTTAAGTTCGGCCGGGCCGAACTTTGGATACCCTCCAGAAATACTGAAAAATTTTTGAAACGAAAACATAGGGAACATACATATAACGATAATTCTTCCAATCGATTGTTGTAAACCAAATAGAAAATTCAGCAATTTCAATGGCGGTTTTCCTAAAATCTCAAAACCCTAAAATGTTGACAAATATTATTAACGCATGGTACGGTGAAACATGTGTATAAAATCCTGAAAATACACCAATTTAGAGAGCAATATTATATATGAGGCGTATTAAAACGGGACCAATATTGACAACATTGTGTAGATATTAGCAACAAATTGGTGTTTTCATTATATAAGGGGTTAGGCCTAATTAAGGGCCGATGTAGCTCAAGTTCCAAGCTAATATTTTAGTTTTTAATACCAATACCGTCCATAGGTAAATAGGTAGGATGTTTTATATAGGACCTGGTCCTAAATGCGGGTCGATACGGTTCATTCTTAAACCTCAAGTTTTAGTTTTTATGTCGATATCCTCCGAGAGAAAAATTATTACAACGTATGGCTAAATCGACTAAATCGTTTTAGAATTCCATACTATGTGGGCTATGAACTGAACATTTCGTCTATCGAATACTATGGTGGAATAATGCTATATGGGATAACCACAACACAAGGAAAAACTCAGCTAACTATTTTAAAATAAACAAGTGAAAAAGCGTTAAGTTCGGCCGGGCCGAACATTGGATACCCTCCACCATAGTTATACTGACAGATATATTCAATGAAAATATAGGGAACATACCAAAAAGTGGGCACATACCGATAATACCGATTTATGTAAACCATTATGTACATTAAATACAAACTTCGGCAATTTTTAATGGGGATTTTTCCTAAAATCTGTATGATCCAAAAAGTGGACTGATATTTATAACGCATTGTAGAGTATGAAATCCTCAAACTACTGTAATTTATATTTTTTATAATTTATAATTTTTAGTACAAAGATTTGCTACCCAATAAGAACTCAAAGTACCGAATTTCAGCCAATTCGGTGAAAAAATACGGTCAGAACCCCCCAAAAACTGGTTATGGGGAGGTACCCTTATATGGGGGCTACCAGAAAAAGTGGACCTATATATATAATTTTTAGTAGGGACATTTGGTACCCAATAAGAACCCAATGTACAAAATTTCAGCGAATTCGGTTGAAAAACGCACTCAAGAACCTCAAAATACCGAAAATTAGGAGGTAGCGTTATATGGGGGCTACCAGAAAAAGTGGACCTACACTAATAATTTTTTGTGGAGGCATTTAGTACCCAATAAGAACCCAATGTACCAAATTTCAGCGAATTCGGTTGAAAAACACGCTTAAGAACTTCAAAATACCGAAAAATGGGAGGTACCCTTATATGGGAGCTATGCCTAAACGTGGACCGATATAGCCCATCATCGAACTTGACCTGCCTGCAGACAAAAGACGAGTCTATGCAAAATTTTGCGGCTCTATCTCAATTCGTTTAGACGCTAGAGTGATTACAACAGACAGACGGACAGACGGACATGCTTAGATCGTCAAGAATATATATACTTTATAGGGTCGAAAATGATTATTTCGATGCGTTACAAACGGAAAAACAAAACTAATATACCCTCCATACTATGGTGGAGGGTATAAAAATTGACAAATGTTGAATTTGTTATTCTGGATTCTTAATATATTCGGTAAAGGCTTTTATCGCCACCTAAAAATTTTTTGCGCAGTGGTGTTGATTGAAGTGCAGACTAACTGGACGAAACCCTGTTTGAAAGTGAACAAGTGAAAAAACGTTAAGTTCGGCCGGGACCCTCCACTATAGATATACTGACAGGTACTTGAAATGAAAATATAGAGAAATATGCCAAAAAGTGACCTTTCGGCAAACTGATTATGTAAACCATTATGTACACCAAATACAAATTTTAACAATTTTTAATGGTTATTTATACCCTCAGCCTTATGGCTAATGAGGGTGTATACAGTTTGATACAGTGAAAATGTGCCTCATCGAAATATTGGTTCTAGACACCATGTTTCTTTGTACCATGGCTATATCGTCTTATAATTTTACCCTGATCAAGAATATATATACTTTTTAGGGTCGGAAGTATGTATTTCGATGAGTTACAAACGGAATGACAAAATTATATACCCTCCATACTATGGTGGAGGGTATAAAAATGGCGTTATATGGAGACTACCCCAAAATGGGGGCGAATATTAATAATGTTGGTGGGGAGATTTGTTGCCAAATACGACTACAAAATACTAAATTGCAGCGAATTCGGTTGAAAAACGCGCTCAATAACCCCAAAATACGAAAATTTGGGGTACCCTTATATGGGGACTACCCAAAAACAGCCAATTCGGTGGAAAAATACGATCAAAACACCCAAATTACTGAAATATAGGAGGTGGACCCATATCCATAATTTTTTGTGGATACATTTAGTATCCAATAGGAACCAAATGTACAAAATTTCAGCGAAGTCGGTTGAAAAACGCGCTGAAGAACCGCATTATGCCGAAAATTGGAGGGTACTGTTTTATGGGAGCTATGCCTAAACGTTGACCGATATATCCCATCTTCGAACTTGACCTGCCTGCAGGCAAAATACAAACCTATTCAAAATTTCAGCAACCTATCTCAATTCCTTCAGAAGATAGCGTGATTTCAACAGACGGATGGGAATATCAGATAGACATACGGACGGACATGGCTATATCGTCTTAGAATTTGACCCTGATCAAGAATATGTATATATATATATATAACAAAAACTAAACTTTAATATTCGTTTTATATAAGGTATACGCTTTTATCAAAGTTGTTCCAGATTTAATTTGATCAATTTGGTTATTCCAGAAGGAGTGGATTGATATTCCCCATATTCGAACTTGAACCAAGTTTGGAAGAAATAATAAGATGTGCAAAGTTTAGATGTAGCTCCCATATATAGTTTTGTCCGATTTCATGTAAATGGTGCTCCAAAGTCGCTATATATCTTTCGATTTGCACGAAATTTGGCATAACGTACTGAATTGAGCCTAGAGTGATGTCTGACAAGTTTCTTGAAGATCGGTCCAGATTTAGATATAGCTCCCATATATAGTTTCGTCCGATTTCATTAAAATGGTGCCCCAGAGTCCCTAGATATCCTTCGATTTGCACGAAATTTGGTACAGCGTAATCATTTAGGTCTAGAATGATGTCTGCCAAGTTTCGTGAAAATCGGTCCAGATTTAGATATAGCTCCCATATATAGTTTCGTCCAATTTCATGTAAATGGTGCCCCAAGGTCCCTAGATATCCGTCGATTTGCAGGACATAGCTCCCATATAATGCCTAACGGATGACCTATTTATATTTGTTTGAAATCGATTTACATACTTTATGGATAGATCTAGGTAGACTCACATTTAGATAAATATCACATATTTTATTTCATCCAATTTCATGTTAATAGTCCTATTTAATATACCCATAGTGGTGAAGGGTATCATATAGTCGGCCCCGTCCGACTTTACTACTTTCCTGACTGGTTTTTCTTTATAAAAATCAACCTCTAATATGTAATTGTTCAGCAAAAATCTTTTTATGTCTTCCTTCAAAATATATTCGTCCTATTTTTATTCCCATGGCCTTTAGATTGTATAGTATACTTCATTGCTTAATAGTTACAAAAAAATTATTTCAAAAAAATTTCCTCATACCCTTACGATGGATATCTACTTTGAAAAAAATATGTATATATATTCCCCACCTCTATCTCTCTTATATATTTAAGGTGGAGTTACATAAATGGTCATTACGCCATAGAATCTATTATAATAATAAAACTCGTATATAAAAATGAAACATCCTAATTTAATAATTAAAACTAGAAAGGGTTCACATTTAATGATGGCAACTTATATTAACTTGTAACGCCCCGTTCCGCATTACAGCTGGTAACATAGAATTACTTTTTTCTAAACCAGAAAAAAACTGTTTCCCTATACATACCCTCTATTACTAGGTCACATGGTACAACTCTTCCCTTCCAAAAAAAAAAATTAACAACGAAAATGTAAAATCCAAACCAAAATAAAGGAAGACAATCCTGCTCAGCATCGTTACATCGGACATAACGAACACTGACCGACAGACAGAATGACTGGATCATCTTTGCGTATTCTCCAAATTGGTTTTTGAACCGTTACAGATTACGTGCTGTAGAGCAATTGAGAACGATTCTTCGTTAGTTGGGTATGGACATGCTGTTCGCCTAGTTTCGTGTTTCGAAACTAAACTATTTTGGCATGCAGAGAAGGAATGCAAAAGGATGAAATAAATACGACCACCTGGTGACCTTTGCCTCGTTAAGGATAATGGAATTTAATCCTTTATTTCCACTAGACTTGTTGTTTCATAACATGATTTGTTGTAGATTTCAAACGATTAGATAACATCATACAAAAATGACAAAGCTATGAAGGAATGAAATGTATATTTGTGTCTGAGTGCTTTTGTCCGAAAGATGAAAGCTTTGGCATATACTAATACAGTAATCGGAAGTTAAGCTGTTTTTAATAACTGTGATAGATAGTTATTTGGAATGTGAATTGTGGGATTAGTTGCGAAGGTTTATAATTATTGTCGAAAATGTGTTGAAGCGTATTTTGGGATTCTCTTGATGTGTTGTACATGTTGGCGTATGCGTATTTGGTGCGAACATAACCCTTGTTACTTATACGCATGAACGCACTAGAATTGTTTTCGAGAAATGTTTATAATGAAGTTTTTCAAACTTGGGAAAATGTTTAGTTGCAAATCATTACAGGCAAATCTCCACACAATACAAATAGTAAAAATTAGAAAACGTACTTACAAAATATTGTCATTGTATATCTACTCTATCGTCATAGAAATGTTCACTTTTCGGTATTTTTAAACCATTTAGCTAAAATTTATTATAACCTCCACTGTCAGGTGGAGTATATATTTTTGATCAGAATAAAATTATATGCCAATAAAGTCGTGCTATAGACAGGTATAATAAAGTCTGCCTCGTGCGACTTTTGGGCTTTCCTTACTGGTTTTACTTATTCTATTTTCCTAAATCTGATATCATTATGCAAATTTTTATACCCTTCACCACACTGTGGTGCAGGGTACTATGTCTTTTTGCATATCTTTGTAACAGGCAAAATGAAACCAGATAGACACATGATTCCTTTTGAGAATATGCATAATATCACTTTCTGAGTCGATTTATGCATGTCCGTCTGTAGATGTTAAATTGTAAACGAAGTACATGTCGCATTTGTGATTCGATTTGAATGATATTTGGCACAAGTCACATATTTGGCCCAAGGACGAACTCTATTAATATTGGCGAAAATCGCGATTTAGATATAGCTCACATATAAATTTTCATCCGATATATGCACCAAAGTCCCTATATACCTTCCGATTTGCAGGAAATTTGGCATAGCGTACTGAATTAAGCTTAGAATGATGTGTGTTAAGTTTCGAGAAAATCGGGTCAGATTTAAATATAGCTCACATATATATTTTCGTCCGATTTAAGGTCAATGGGCAATCAAAGTCCCTACATATCATTCGATTTGCACGAAATTTGGCATAGGGTACTGAATTAGGTTCAGAATGATGTGTGCTAAATTTCGTGAAAATCGGTTTAGATTTAGATATAGTTACGATATATATTTCCTCTGATTTAAAGAAAGTGGTGCATAAAAGTCCTTAAATATCTTTCGATTTGCACGAAATTTGGCATAGCGTACTGAATTAAGCCTAGATTTATATGTGCTAAGTTTGGTGAAAATCGGTTTAGATTTAGATATAGCTACGAAATATATTTCCTCTGATTTAATGTAAATGGTGCAACAAAGTCCCTATATATCTTTCGATACCCACCAATTTTGGCATAGCGTACTGAATTGAGTAAAGAATGATGAGTGGTAAGTTTCGAGAAAATCGGTTCAGATTTAGATATAGCTCCCATATAAATTTTCGTCCGATTTAAGGTAAATGGTGCACCAAAGTCCATAAATAGCTTTCGATTTGCACAAAATTTGGCACAGCGTATTGAATTAAGCTTAGAATGATGTGTGCTAAGTTTCGTGAAAATCGGTTTAGATTTAGATATAGCTACGATATATATTTCCTCTGATTTAAGGAAAATGGTGCATTAAAGTCCCCATATATCTTTCGATTTGCACGAAATTTGGCATAGGGTACTGAATTAGGTCCGGAATGATGTGTGCTAAGTTTCGTAAATATCGGTTCTGATTTAGATAGAGCTTCCATATAAATTTTGGTCCGATTTTATGTAAATACTTCACATATGTATTCTTCGATTTTCATGAAATTTGGTATGGCGGAATGATGTGTTAAGTTTCGGGAAAATCGGTTCAGATTTAGATATAGGTCCCACATATATATTTTCGTCCGGTAAATGGTGCACCAAACTCCTAATGTTTGTCGGATTGACACGAAATTTTGAACAACACATATATATTTTGAACTGGAGTCTGATTGAGGCTTAATTTTTAACAGTGAGGCATACTTTGCGTTTATTTTTCCATAACCTTGCCTAATAAAATCACATTTATTTATTTATTAAATTTCCGTCTCAATTGAGGGGGAGTTGACAAAATAAAAATCACTGTGTCGAAAATAATAAGGCCGGTGTTTTTTTTTTTTTGCCTAGTTTATAAATTATGGTCATTATATTTAATGGGCTAGCTGTTATTATAACCTCTGACCTTGGAAAATTGTTGTATATATTTTTTTGTTATTATTAGCGAGTAACAAGTGAAAAAAGTGGCAAAGCATGCCATTCATTTATTACATTTACCTGTTTGACCCTTGACATTGCGTGTATTGCTGTCAAATAAACCTCTAATGATTTAATCATAAACAACAACAACAACTAACAAAACAATTCTAGTAATTGACTTCAGTTACAAACTTTGACTATTAGAATTTGGCAATGGAGAATGGAAACTTGTTAACAAAGTTATTTTTGGAATGGGGGCGTTTCACCAGAATTAAATTGATGACATGCCAGCTAGAATTTCATGCTCAAAATTTCGAGACACACTTCCGCCTTGATGTGAACAATAATGAAAATAAAGTAAATAGTTTAGAGAGGGGGAATGTTTGAGTCATGAGGTTGTATACTATGATGATGATGACTGTATTCTGCATTGCCTGTTATAATAATGTTTACATTAAATGGCCATTCTTCAACTTGACTACGACAAATTTCTAACTCATCTATTTCTATGATTTCACATTTGTTTTTGTTCGTTTTCGTGCTATGCACGACATAATGGGAAGTGGCGTTCTCTTTACTTGTTTGTGTTTGGACAAACTACTCCACTTTGTTTCCTTTATGTAAATTAACTTCAACTACTATCCTTTTTCTTTGCTTTGCTTTTTTCTCCTCGTCCTGGCATTTCCATATGAAGTACAACCCAATTTATCATGCAATCTGAGACAATGGTTCCCCATTTGTTATACTTTTTCTTTTTTTCTTATGACTAACATTCACTAAAAGTAAAGGGAGAGAGTAGACGATGATAAAGTTGCGAAAAAAGAATAAAGCAAAAGAATAGGAAATCGGAGATTTAAGAAGCATAAATTACTAAAAATTGCTAGTCATAGAACTTGAAGACGAAGTTGTTGTAAAATAAGAATAACTAAGAAGAATGTGTGTCATTGTGCATAAAACTTAAGACTTAAACTTGGTACAATAAAATATTTTTGAAATATTTCTTAGTGAAAAGTTTACAAGTCTTTAAGGTTTAAGCAGAATATAAAGTAGCAAATGTATGTTTGTATTATTTTTATACCCTTCACCACACTGTAGTACAGCGTATTATGTCTTTGTAACAGGCAAAAATATTCGAGATAGTCCCATGGTTTCTTTTGAGAATATGCATAGAATCACTTTCTGAGTCGGCTTATGCATGTCTGTCCATCCGTCCGTCTGTCCCTCTGTCCATGTTAAATAGTAAACAAAGTATAGGTCACATTTATCATCCCAATTGGATGAAATTTGGCACAGGTACGAACCCGATTGAAATTAAGAAAAGTCGGTTCAGATTTAGATATAAGGTAAATGGTGTACCAAGGACCCTATATATCTTTCGATTTGCACGAAATTTGGTACAGCGTAACGAATAAGGTCTAGAATGATGTCTGCCAAGTTTTGTGAAAATCGGTTCAGATTTAGATATAGCTCCTATATATAACTTCGCCCGTTTTAAGGTAAATTTTGTACTAACGTCCCTATATATCTCTTGATTATCACCACAATTTGCATAGCGTACTAAATTAAGTCTAGAATGATGTGTGCAAAGTTTCATAAAAATCGGTTCAGATATAGATATAGCTTCGATATATAGTTTCGCCCGATTTAAGGTAAATTGTGTACCAAAGTCCCTATATATATTTTGATTGGCACGAAAATTTGCATAGCGTACTAAATTAAGTCTAGAATGATGTGTGCAAAGTTTCGTGAAAATCGGTTCAGATTTAGATATAGCTCCGATATATAGTTGCGCCCGATTTTAGGCAACTGGGGCACCAAAGTTCCTGGAAATCTTTTCATTTGCACGAATTTTGGCATAGCGTACTGAATTAAGTCTAGAATGATGTGTGCAAAGTTTCGTGAAAATCGGTTCAGATTTAGATATAGCTCCCATATATATTTTCATCCGATCCAAGGTCTTTGAAAATCGTACAATTTGCACGAAATTTGTCATAGGGTACTGAATTAAGGCGAGAATGGCGTGTGCTAAGTTTCGTGAAAATCGGTTTAGATTTAGATATAGTTCCCATACATATTTTCGTACGATTTTATGTAATTGGCGCACCAAAGTCCCTATATATCTTTCGATTTGCACGAATTTTGGTATGGGGTACTGAATTAAGTATAGAATGATGTTGCCAAGCTTCGCGGAAAGATCCTTATCTAGGCCGATTGACACAACGTACTGAAGTAATATTAATTAGTCTCTGCCAAGTTTCCCAGAAATCTGTTCAGATATAGATATATAACAAAAACGCGTCGTCTGTTAGGATACCTATGTAGAATGTACCCAAAGTGGTGAAGGGTATCATATAGTCGGCCCAGTCCGACTTTATTACTTTCCTTACTATTTTTGAACGGTTGTTTGATTGAGATACAGTGCGGCATACTAAATAGCGTTTATCAAGATTGCTTCAAATCGATTTACATAAATTTGTCCCATTGTAGGCAAACGACTCTAAATCTGCCGAAATGATATAATAGGTTTCAGAATGGAATATGTTCGGATTGATGTTAGTCGGTTCTCATATAAATAAAGATAATATATTTAATTTGGTTCCATTATAAGTCAATGTTCCTTCGAAGAGGCTATATCTGTTAGGATAGATTGTCGAATAAACCCAAAGTCGGCCCAATCCGATTTTACTACTTTCTTTACTGGTTACAGTTAATACCCTACAAATTAGGAATTCAAAGACAAGTTAGCCATCTGTTACAACCGTTTTACCTTCGAAGGATATTCAGATAAAAAACTGAACGTGATGGCAATGAAATATATAGGCCCGCATTTAGGCCTCCCTATTTCGGTATTTTTAATGTGTACCGTGAAGGAGGGTATTGAGATGTGCATATCTATCGATCTGCACGAAATTTGGCACAACGTAGAAATTAGGTCTAGAATGATGTGTGTTAAGTTTCCTGAAAGTCGGTTCAGATTTAGATATAGCTCCCATATATATTTTCTTCCGATTTGATGTAAATGGTGCACCAAAGTCCCTATATATATCTTGATTTGCACGATTTAATGTAAATGGTGGACCAACGTCCCTATATATCATTAGATTTTTACGAATTTTGGTACAGCGTAATGAATTAGGTCTAGAAAAATGTGATAAGTTTCCTGAATATCGGTTCATATTTAGATATAGCCCCCATATATATTTTCGTCCGATTTAAGGTAAATGGTGTACCACAGTCCCTTAATATCTTCCGGTTTGCACGAAATTTGGCACAGCGTAATGAATTAGGTCTAAAATGATGTGTGTTAAGTTTCCTGCAATCTGTTTAGGTTTAGATAAAGCTTCTAAATCTGACCAAATGAAAAATTTAGTATCGGTTGCAGAATGACATGTTTATGGATCCATTTTATTGGTCCTTTAAAAATGCGACGTATGTTAGGATTCATCTGTTGAATATACCCAAAGTGGTGAAGGGTATCATATAGTCGGCCCCGTCCTACTTTACTACTTTCCTTACTGGTTTTTATGTCCACTTTCTGATATATTCCCTATATTTTCATTTTAAGTAACTTCTAGTATTCCTTTGGTGGAGTGTATCCAAAGTTCTGCCCGATCGAATTTAACACTTTTTTCACTCATTCATGTTCTCATGGGCTGTCAAGTCGTTCTACCAAAAGTTACCACTATCGGTTTTTTAACGATACCAATCCATTTTCGGTATTTTGAAGTATTTTGTCGCACTTTCCCACCGATGTGACAGTACTTTGATATAAAGGTATGTATATACAGAAAATGATGATAGATAAATGTTTTGATAAGAAAAGACGAAACCTATTGAAATTGGAGAAAATCAGATCACATTTATATATAGCTGCCGTATATATTTTCGTTCGATTTTATGTAAATGGCGCATCAAAGTCCAGGTCTTCGATAAGAAAACCTCCAAGCCTACCTTACCACAAACATTTCCCAGAATTTGTTAGAACATTAAATGTTTATAATAAATGCTCTAATTCTTGTATTATTCTTTCATTTCCAATTTTTAATAAATTTTGAAAACTGATATTGCTAAAATCTTAATAACATATTGAACAATTTTTAACATCTTTTGGCAAAATTCAACTAACATGATAGCATGAAGTTGCGGAATTGTTGATATTTTACAATAAGATAAAGTTAATCTATTTTCTATGAAATGTCATAATTTGAATTTTTCCTTGAAAGAAGGATTTTAAGTGGTTTTAACACCTGTCTCTATATAATAAAGGACTACATCAAGTAGCCATTGCTGTTATTGTTGTTTCATATTTTTTGAAAGAAGAATTTAATAATCCTTTTAGGTTTGAGATTACGGTTCACCTAATAAGCTTTTACAAAAACAAACATTCTGAGAAATAGGACTATGCTGACATAAAATACGTATTCACATGTATATATTCTTAGAAATGTGGTGTATGCGGCCAGTGACCTCTTATCAACTGCCTTCATATATCATACTTATCACATAACATACCTTCCACTCCGCACACACACACATATAAGACCGAAAAAAGATTTCCCATTGGCAATAACTAAATTCTGTATAAAATATGACTATCTAAGGAAGAACGAACGAATTCTAAGAAAGTTGCCAAAAATATATAATTCAATGGAAAAATAAGTTATGCATGGCATGGGAGGTTCGCAATTGGGGGAAGTATATATATATATATATGTTTGTGTTTGCGTGTGAGTTTGTCCATGACATGAGTTTGAAATACATAAAATAGCTATTTTATTGTAGTTTGCTTATTTAATATAGGAAATGATAAAGCCAAAATGGAAAAGAGGAAAAAAAACAAATCGAAAAAGTTTCCGTCGAACATATGCACGTTAACATTTTATAGGCTATATAACGCATGAAACTTTTGGGAAACTGTGAACGTTTGTCACACCTATGAGGATTATAATTTAATTTATGCATTTTCCATTATGTGATATGGTTATTTTTTGAGATTGCAATTTAAATAAGTCACCAGGAAAGGGTGACATTTTATAAAAAGGAAATAAATTATATGGTTTAAATGTGTAAATATGATGACTTGTGAAAATACATTTTTAAAATGTAGAAGAATGGGAAATATGCGTACTAAGAACAAATTAACCCTACTGGTATTTGATACCAAATAACGAAATATACAACCAGTAAGGAAAGTTGTAAAGTCGGATTGAGCCGACTATATGATACCCTTCACCACTAGGGGTATATTAAACAGGACAATTAACATCAAATTGGATAAACTAAAATATGTGATATTTATCTAAATGTGAATCAACTTAGATCAATCTATAAGCATGTAATTTGTTTGTTACAATGGGACAAATGTTGGGCCGTTGGGCTATGTCTGTACTTCTAGAAAGCGCAACTACATTATTCTATGCTCAATTTTGTACGTTGTGCAAAATTTCATGTCAATCTGACAAACACCATTTGCACCGTTTACTTAAAATCGGAAGAAAATATATGTGGAATCTATATCCAAATATGAACCGATTTCAACGGAACTTGTCACAGGCTGGATTATACTAATTTCAGTACGTTTTGTTCCTATCAACCATATATTGGTTCCTTGGTGCGTCAATTACTTAAAATTAATCGATCTATGCAATATTAGAACTTTGGTACATTATTTACATTAAATCTGACGGAAATATATATATCTTAATCTGAACCGATTTTCACGAACCACAGCACACATCATTCCAGGCTCAATCCAGTATGCTATACCAAATTTCGTGCTAATCGAAAGATATAAGGACTTTGGGCACCATTTACATGAAATCGAACGAAACTATATATGGGAGCTATATCTAAATCACGACCGATTTTCATGAAACTTGGCAGGCATCATTCTAGGCCCAATTAAGTACGTTATGCCAAATTTCGTGCAAATCGAAGTATATATAGGGACTTTGGTGAACCATTTGTATGAAATCGGACGAAACTATATATGGGAGCTATATCTAAATCTGGACCGTTTTTCTCGAAACTGGGCAGGCATCATTCTAGGCTCAAGTCAGTACGTTATGCCAAATTTCGTGCAAATCGACGGATATATAGGGACTTTGGGGCACCATTTACATGAAATCTGACGAAACTATATATGGGAGCTATATCTAAATCTGGATCGATTTTCACGAAACCTGGCAGACATCATTCTAGACCTAAATGATTAGGCTGTACCAAATTTCGTGCAAATCGAAAGTTATATAGGGACCGTTTACATTAAATCGGTTAAATATATATATGGGAGCTATATCTAAATCTGAACCGATTTTTCCCAATTTCAATAGGGTTCGTCCTAGGGCCGAATAAGTGATATATGCCAAATTTCATCCAATTCGGATCGTAAATGCGACCTGTACTTTGTTTACAATTTAACATGGACAGACAGACAGACGGACGGATGGACACGCATAAATCGACTTAGAAAGTCATTCTATGTATATTCTCAAAAGGATCCATGTGTCTATTTCGTTTCCTTTTGCCTGTTACAAACATATGCACAAAGACATAATACCCTGTACCACAGTGTGGTCAACAGTATAAAAATAAGTTTTCGGTCCAATTCATCCCAAAATTATTATCAGATCATCACCAAAAATTATAGACGTTGTCCGTGACCATAATTGGAACCCCATGGAAAATTTAAAATCGATCAGCGTTATATTTACTCCCTCTAGTGTGGTAATGGGTTACTAAATAACATCTGAACACTAAAGCACATATAAGTATTTAAGCGTAACTCCCACATCCTAGTACATACGGCAATATAATTGGTATAAAAATTAAAGATCAACCAATCCTCTTAGATATACTATCAACTTCTCGTGTCTTTGTCCTTCAGGGGTAAATATATACGCTATAGAATACAAATTTGACCATTTTTCACACAAAATCAGGTTCCATTTGATCCGCTAGATAGTGACCGATCTTTAACAAAACAGGCATACTTGTTCTTTGGCCTGATCCCTTTCTCCACGATGTGTGGGTCATAATTGCGGCCTCTGAAGCGACCAGAAAAATCGACAAAAATTAAGTTTTTGGTCCATTTCATCCCCTAAATATTAATCGATCTTTTCCAAAAACAATATTGGTCTTCATTGGCCAGAACGCATCCTACATGCAAAATTTCGTGAAGATTGGCCCATAACTGTGGCCTGTATCGTGTTTACAAATTATAATGGACAGACGGACGGACACACATGTCTAGATCGACTCGGCTAGTCGAGATATGACGATCGGTATGCATAAAGGTGAGTCTAGGACCAATATTTCGCGGCATTACAAACTCTTGGGGCTATTTTGTGTACCCTTCACGACACTGTGGTACGGAGTATTATGTCTTTGTGCCTATGTTCGTAACAGGCAAAAGGAATCGAGATAGACCCATGGTTCCTTTTGAGAATATGCATAGAATTACATTCTGAGGCGATTTATGCATGTCCGTCTGTCCGGCCATGTATTTTTGTGAACAAAGTTAAGGTCGCATTTATGATCCTATTTGGATAAAATTTGGCACATGTCTGGAGAAAATCGATTCAGATTTAGATATAGCTCCAATATATAGTTTCGTCCGATTTTATGTAAATGATGCACCAAACTCTTAATATTAGTCCGATTGAGACAACATTTTTCGCAGAGTACTGAATTAGGTCCAGATTGATATACGCCAAGTTTTGTTGAAATCGGCTCAGATTTAGATATAGCACCCATATATAGTTTCTTCCGATTTTATGTAAATGGAGCACCAAAGAGTCATATTTAGGCCAACATTTTGCATAGCGTACTGAATTAGCCCAAAATTTATATATGCGGTTCTGATTATGTAAATGGTGCCTTATACTGTCAATATTTTTCCGATTTAAACAGGATTTTGCATAGCGTATTGGAGTAACTACAGTTGGACATCCATATAGAAATTACTGCAGGTTGACGTCCGTGAAATTGTGTTGAAATCGGTTCAGATTTAGATAAAGCTCCCATATATATTTTCATCCGATTTTATGTAAATAGAGCATCATACTGTCAATTTTTTTCCGATTGAGACAGAATTTTGCCCAGCGTACTGAATTTAGTCTGGATTGATGTATGCGATCTTTTGTTGGAATCGCATCAGAATTAGATATAACTCCCATATATAGTTTCCTCCGATTTTACGTAAATGGTGCACCATACTGTCAATGTTTTTCCGATTGAGACAAACTTTTGCACAGCATCCCGAAATTACTACAGGTTGACGCCCACGGTTCAGATTTAGATATAGCTCCTATATATATATATATATATATATATATTTTAGTCCCATTTTATGTAAATCCTGTTTTATTTGCATGATATTTTGTTGTTGCAATCGGTTCAGATGTAGATATCGTTCCCTCATATATATTTTTCCGATTTTATGCGAATGGAGGAGATATGCCTGTTCGCTTTACATGAAATACTGTGTATTGGATTGAAGACGTTTCACTAGAACCATAAAATTGAGAGTTTCATATTTCGATATGTAATAAATTTTCATCAGGTTTCACAAAAGTACACACAAATAGAGGTTGCCATTGAAAGAATGCAATTAACATAATTACGAAATTTAATTTTAAATGTACAGTTATATTATACATGCTCTCATTAACTTTAAATGAAATTGCCATTCTCATTTCGATATCCCATCAACGTGAATCAATCGAACAACATCCAACTAAAACTATTTTCAAAAACATTTCTATAACACGTTCGATGGTGAAAAGTTGTCTTATAATATTTTTTTACAACATCGTTTTCGGTTTATTTTTCATGGAGATTTTTGTTGGTAGTATTTTTTTCAAATTGTCAAAAAACAGAGTTGCTATGAAACAACTTTTTTTGAAGTTTTCTAATTTGACCTTGTGACACATGTGTAGTGTTCGAATATTTGAACTAAACAACTTTTGACAGCCAGAAAGAAAAAAACTTCCTCCGTTACCGGAAAAATTCTGGTATAGATTTCAAATAAAAGAAACATGTTTTTATACCCTTCACCACATTGTGGTACAGCGTATTATGTCTTTGTGCATATGTTTGTAACAGGCAAAAGGAAACGAGATAGACATATGGTTCCATTTGAGAATATGCATAGAATCACTATTTAAGTCGATTTATGCATGTCCGTCCGTCCGTCTGTCTGTCCATGTTAAATTGTGAACAAAGTACAGGTCACATTTATGATCCGAATTGGATGAAATTTGGCATAGGTCTCTTATTTGGCCCCAGGACGAACCCTATTGAAATTGGAAACCAGTAAGGAAAGTAGTAAAGTCGGACGGGCCGACTATATGATACCCTTCACCACTTTGGGTATATTCAACAGATAAATCCTAACAGACGTCGAATTTTTGGAGGCCATTTACATGAAAATGGATACATCTAAACCGATTTAATCGAAACTTGTCACAGGTTATGTTATACTAATTTCAATATGTTTTGAGCATATCGGCAATTTTGATTTCAAAACTTTCCACCCGCTAGGTTATACTAACTTCAGTACGTTGTGCAAAATGTTGTGTAAATCGGCCTACCTGGGTCTTTGGTGAACCATTTACTTAAAATCGGACGAAACTATAGAGCAATATCTAAATCTAAACCTATTCTTACAATACTTAGCACACGGTACTCTATACAAAATTTAGCACATTATGCAAAATTTTGTAGCAAACGACCTAACTTTGTTTCTTTGGTGCACCTTTTACTTAAAATTTGACGAAACTATATAGGAGCTATACCTAAATCTGAACCGATTTTCACGAAATTTAACACACATCATTCTATCGAAAATGAAAGATATATTTTGACTTTGGTGCACCATTTACCTTAAATCGGACGAAACTATATATGGGAGCTATATCTAAACCTGAAGCGATTTTCAAGACTTAAATCAGTACGCTATGCCAAATTTCGTCCAAATCGAAACATATACAGGGACTTTAGTACACCATTTACATTAAATCGGACGAAAATATATATGGGAGCTATATCTAAATCTGAACCGATATTCACGAAACTTAGCACACATCATTATAGGCTCAATTCAGTACGCTGTGCCAAATTTCGTGCAAATCGAAAGATATTTGAGGGCTTTAGTGCACCATTTACCTTAAATCGGGCGAAAATATATATGAGAGCTATATCTAAATCTGAACCGATTTTCACGAAACATTCATTCTAAGCTTAATTTAGTACGCTGTACCAAATTTCGTGCAAATCGGAATATATTTAGAGACTTTGGTACACCATTTACCTTAAATCAGACGAAAATATAAATCTGAATCGATTTTTACGAAACTTAGCACACATCATTCTGGACGTAATTTAGTACGCTGTACCAAATTTTAGTACACCATTTGCATTAAATCGGACGAAAATAGATATGGTAGCTATATCTAGATCTGCACCGATTTTCTGGAAACTTAACACACATCATTCTGTACCTAATTCAATACTCTATGCCAAATTTCATTCAAATCGAATGATATATAGGGACTTGGGTGCACCATTTACTTTAAATAGGACGAAACTATATATGGGAGCTATATATAAATCTGAACCGATTATCAGGAAACTTAACACACATCATTCTGGGCTTAATTCAGTACTCTATGCCAAATTTCATGCAAATCGAATGATATATAGGGACTTTGGTGCACCATTTACCTTAAATCGGACGAAACTATATATGGGAGCTATATCTAGATCTAAACCGATTTTCCGGAAACTTAACACACATCATTCAGCACCTAATTCAATACTCTATGCCAAATTTCGTGCAAATCGAATAGTATATAGGGATTTTGGTGCACCATTTACCTTAAATCGGACGAAACTATATATGGGAGCTATATCGAAATCAGAACCGATTTTCTCGAAACTTTTACACACATCATTCTGCACCTAATTCAATACTCTATGCCAAATTTCATGCAAATCGAATGATATATAGGGACTTTGGTGCACCATTTACCTTAAATCGGACGAAACTATATATGGGAGCTATATCTAAATCTGATCCGATTTTCTCGAATCTTGGCACATATCATTCTGGACCTAATACAATACTCTGTGCCAAATTTCGTGCAAATCGAAAGATATAGAGGGACTTTGGTGCACCGTTTACCTTAATTCGGACGAAACTATATATGGGAGCTATATCTAAATCTGAACCGATTTTCTCGAATCTTGGCACATATCATTCTGGACCTAATTCAGTACTCTGTGCCAAATTTCGTGCAAATCTAAAGATATAGAGGGACTTTGGTGCCCCATTTACCTTAAATCGGACGAAAATATATATGGGAGCTATATCTAAATCTGAACCGATTTTTCCCAATTCCAATAGGGTTAGTCCCTGGGCCAAATAAGTAACCTGTGCCAAAATTCATTCAAATCGGATCATAAATGCGACCTGTACTTTGTTTACAATTTAACATCTACAGACGGACAGACGGACGGACAGACGGACGGACGGACATGCATAAATCGACTCAGAAAGTGTTTCTATGCATATTCTCAAAAGGAACCATGTGTCTATCTCGTTTCATTTTGCCTGTTACAAACATATGCACAAAGACATAATACCCTGTACCCCAGAGTGGCGAGGGGTATAAAAATCGGTTCAGATTTAGACATTGCTCCCATATATATTTTCGTACGATTTTATGTAAATGGTGTACCAAAGTCCCTATATATCTTTCGATTTGCACGAAATTTGGCACTGCGTACTGAATTAGGTTTAGAATGATGTGTGTTATGTTTCCTGAAAATCGGTCCAGATTTAGATATAGCTACCATATATACATTTTCGTCCGATTTAATGTCAATGGTGTACCAAAGTCCCAATATATCCTCCGATTTGCACGAAATTCGGCATAGCGTACTGAATTTAGCCTAGAATGATGTGTGCAAAGTTTCGTGAAAATCTGTTAAGATTTAGATATAGCTCCCATATATATTTTCGACCGATTTTATGTAAAGGGTGCACCAAAGTCCCTATATACCTCTCGATTTGCACGAATTTTGGCATAGTGTACTGAATTGTGTCTAGAATGATGTGCGCTAAGTTTCGTGAAAACGGTTCAGATTTAGATATAGCTCCTTTATATATTTTCTTCCGATTTCATCAAAGTCCCTACATATATTTCGATTTGCACGAAATTTAACATAGCGTACAGAACTGAGCCTAGAATGATGTGTGCAAAGTTTCGTGAAAATCGGTCCCGATTTAAATATAGCTCCCATATATATATATTCGTCCGATTTAATGTAAATGGTGTACTAAAGTCCCTATTTATCTTTCGATTTGCACGAAATTTGGCATAGCGCAATGAATTAGGTCTAGGATAATGTGTGTTAAGTTTCCTGAAAATCGGCCCAGATTTAGATATAGCTCCCATATATACATTTTCGACTGATGTAATGTAAACGGTATGCCAAAGTCCCTATATATAGCGGCATAGCGTAATTTATAAGGTCTAGAATGATGTTTGTTAAGTTTCCTGAAAATAGATCCGTATTTAGATATAGCTCCCATATATATTTTCTTCCGATTTTATGTAAATGGTGCACTTGTGTGTCCGATTGCCACACAATTTTGTATAATGAACTGTAGTTAATCTCTGTCAAGTCTCATTGAAATCGGTACAGATTTTGATATGGATTCTACATATATATATTTTCGTCCGATTTTTCACGAAATTGACACAAATTTTGCACAACGTACTGAAGTTCGTATAACCTAGAGGTTGGATATAAATGCTTCAACAAGGTGGGTCCAATCGGCACCAACTATTGCATTACGTACTGAAGTTACTATATCTGACCAAATGAAAAATTTAGTATAGGTGGCAGAATGACATGTTTAAAGATCCAGTTTCATGTTAATGTTACTCAAAAATTCGACGTCTTTTAAGATTCATCTGTTGAATATACCAAAGTGGTGAAGGGTATCATATAGTCGGCCCCGTCCGACTTTACTACTTTCCTTGCAGTTGTTTTTTTTTTGGGATTTGTTTTTCGTTACAAGATCTTGTTCTTGGGTGTTTTAATGGGAAAACTTTTTTGTTTTTTGAAGAGCAAAGCTAATGGCACTTTCGTTGCAATCAATTTGGCTAAATAACCATAAACAATACGCCATGGTCTTCTACATGGTCTTCTACAAGCCATCAAACAGTTTAGCATGGATGCTAAATTCAACCCGCTAAACAAAAAACAAATAGTTTTCAATGAGAATGAGGTATGGTGTTGGCTGTGAAATTTTTACCGTTGTTTGGTATGGTTCTATATTTTTGTTGACATAAAAAATACCGAGTCTCTTCACTTCTTTTTATCATCAATGTTTGCTGATGTGTTTGTTGTTATTTTTCTATCATATTCTGGGAAACCATCATATATTTCACAACTAATTTATGGAAAAGGGATAAATGGAAAACTTTTTCATTTTATGACTTTGTCCAAAAGACTCATGGACATAGACCCTTAAACATACAAGCACATACACACGGTTACATAGCAGCATAGACAATAGAACAAAAAAAAAAAAAAAAAATGGAAAATTCCGTGAATTTTGATGTCATGGGTTTTTTATGTCATAACTTCCTTTTTTACTTGTTTTTGTTCTTGATGCCAAAAACGTTTAAATATTCTGTTTTTCTTTTGTCCTAGCCAAAAATATTAACCATTTCGGTTAGATGTAAGTGAGTGGGTGTATTTTTTACGAAATATGTTAAGCCACTTGAATGACCATTAATGATTTGTAAAATTTCTCTTGGTTTATTCTTTCAAGCAGGCTAGGAATATCATCACATTTTTAGTTTTTTGAGGACGTTTTGTTAGTGCAGGATTTTTTATATTGGCATTTTATGATATTTGGAAATAAAGTGCTTATATTATTGAACTATGGTTAGAAGTGGGCAATGGATTGCAATGTTTTGGGAATTTAATTTATTTTTTAATGTTTTCCACAAGGTTATCCGTGGATACTTTTTTACGTCCTTAAAATGTATATTTTTTCAAATTCTAAAATGTTTTAACAGGACGTACGCTTGAAATGATAAGTGACGAAATTATCAGTCTGCAATTTTAATGGGATCTTCATCCATGATTGGCTATTAAAAACTTCTTAATGTCATAATAAATAACCCATCAAGAGAAGTGGTGATTTCTTTTTTCCTAATACACAAATATTTCACTTGATTTCCGCACCCGTTATTACAAATAAAATTTCCAATACAAATCCTTTACTTTAGTTAGAATTGAAAAATTCTTCACCTTCATTTACGTTCGCATCTACATCATCACTTCATACATTTGAATGGATCTATTGCATCAATATTTCCTTTACTTAGATTATTTTTATGGAGCATTTTCGGCTAGGTTAAGTGACTTTTAGACATGAGTGGCTTTTCAATGGAATTCTCGACAAACCCCCCTCCTCCAACCTTATAATTATGAAAATCAAAGGCTATAACAAAAACATCAACTACAACAGCACCATCGAAAGTAATGGAAACATGAACAAGAATTCGAGTGGCATCAAACACCAAAAAACATTGGGTGAACGGAAACGGAAACGAAATACTTTCATTCGTTAGCTGTTCAAGTGTACAGCTATGGTTTGCCGCCATTTCGTTTAGGTGTAAAAGCATATGGCTCCCTCACCAATCTACAAAGCCAGAGTCGGTGATGTTGGCGGTTTTGTCGGTTTTTGCTTTGGCACTCCAAAAAAAGTGGTCAGCGGAAATAAATTGCTGCCATAGGAAATTGAGTTTTGGCATGATTTTGTTGCAGTTCTATGGTAATGGCAATCTATTGGCATGATGGGAATTCTGTTGTTGGGTGGTGGGAGATAGAGGTGTGATGGGGTCATGGACAAGAGGGCCCAAACAAAGAAAGGATGATGTGTCAATTTTTGAAGTTTAAGACTTTAATTATTGTATATATGACTATGATACTTAAATTTATGGAATATATTGGCTTCGGTTTATTAAAAAATACTATATTGATATCTGGCTGATTAATCGTTTCCCACAATTCTCTTTCTTTCTTTCCAGCCCTGAAAATGTTGACCAACAACAACACATCAGTCTCATCCCTCCATGATATTAACAATATGATCCTCGGTAGTTATGATCAGCAAGAACGAGAATTTGAAAACACAACAAATCGTGATGTCATTGGTGCCGTCGGAAGAACAGCTCGTCTGCATTGTCGTGTACGAAATTTGGGTGATCGTGCGTGACCTACACCTACACGAAAACGTGACCTACACATACTGACAATAGGCATCATGACATATACAAATGATCAGCGATTTCTTGCGCGATGAAATTCGTCTCAGTGCAACCGCGTGATGCGGGCATCTATGAGTGCCAAGTTTCGACAGAACCAAAAATTAGCCAATCCTATAAATTAAAAGTTGCCAGTAAGTAGTACTTATTTCATTATTTTAATTAATTAACCAGTAAGAAAAATAGTAAAGTCTGACTGGGCCCACTATATGATACCCTTCACCACTGTGGGTGTATTCTGCATATGTATCCTAAATTGAACGAACTAAAATGTGTGATCTGTATCTATATCTAAACCGACTAACATCAATCCCTACATATGACATTCTGCAACCTATGCTAAATTTCGTGAATAGATTTAAAGCAAACTTGACACACGCATTAAAATTTAATCTCAATCAGACAGCCATTGATTACTTGGTTTACAATTACCATGAATAGGTCGAAATTATATATGGAAGCTATGCCATATCTATTTCTGAATCGATTTCAAGGGAACTTACCAGAGATTATATTAATTTCAGTATGTTGTGTCAATCGGACAAAACCGGACGAAAATATATATACATATAAGAGGTGTATGTAAATCTGAAACGATTTTCACGAAACTTAACACACATCATTCTAGTCGTAATTCAGTACCCTATACCACAATTCGTGCAAATCGAAAGATATATAAGGACTTTGGTGCACCAATTACCTTAAATCGGACGAAAATATATATGTGAGCTATATGTAAATCTGAACCGATTGTCACGAATCTTAGCACACCTCATTCTAAACTTTATTCAGTCGGCTTTAACAAATTTCGTGCAAATCGAATGATTTCCACGGACTTTGGTGCACCATTTACCTAAAATCCGACGAAACTATAAAAGGGAGCTATATATAAATCTGAACTGATTTTCACAAAACTTGGCACACATCATTCTAGACATAATTCTGCAGGCTATACCAAATTTCGTGTAAATCGAAACATATATAGGGACTTTGGTGCACCATTTACATTAAATCGGACGAAACTATATATGAGAGCTATATCTAAATCTGAACCGATTTTCAGGAAACTTAGCACACAACATTCTAGACTTAATTTAAGAGGATATACCAAATTTCGTGCAAATCGAATGATTTCCAGGAACTTTGGTGCACCATTTACCTAAAATCGGACGAAACTATAAAAGAGAGCTATATTTAAATCTGAACTAATTTTCACGGAACTTGGCACACATCATTCTAGACATAATTCTGTAGGCTATACCAAATTTCGTGCAAATCGAAGCATATATAGGGACTTTGGTGCACCATTTACCTTAAATCGGACGAAAATATATATGGGAGCTATATCTAAATCTCAACCGATTTTTTCCCAATTTCAATAGGGTTCGTCCTTGGACCAAATAATTCTATGCATATTCTCAAAAGGAACCATGGGACTATCCTGATTCCTTTTGCCTGTTACAAACATATGCACAAATACATAATACCCTGTACCACAGTGTGGTGAAGGGTATAACAATGCAAGTTATAAATGTTCATCACAGTATTATGGATAATCCACATACAAATCTGACAGTTATTTAAAGTGAAGTTTCCAACTACACATGGAACTATACTTCAATGAATGATTGTGAGAAAAGTAGCAACAGAGGGATTTTGCGCAGCTTTTCCAATTTGAAAGACCCTGTTTCGAAATATTGTCTTCCACTTGATATTTCCATCGAATTTATGGCATTCCCCTTCTGCGTGAAACATCCGTTCGCACATCATGACCCAGCCACCGTAGACGCTGCAGCTCGATACGCCTGACTAAGTCGATATCCGAGAATAGATGATACAACTCGAGGTTCATTCCACGGCGATATTCACGTCGACGCAGATCGGCGCAAGTAGCCGTTTGCGCAAGTAGCCATGCTTCAGATCCATAGTATCAGTGTCTTGTAGAGTGTGAGTTTGTTCTGGCGACAGGTTGAATTGCTTACTTAGACCATCGTAGCATCTGTTGGCCAACACTATCCTATTTCCGTATCTCAAAACTGATGCCATTTTTTTTTTTTTTTGTTTATGGCGGTGTCGAGGTAGATACAATTTTTAACTACCTCAAAGCTGTATTGCTCAAGTTTCACAGTTGGTCCGATTCTACTGGACGTCTTGCGTGTTGTAAAATCAGCATGGTCTTCTCGTCATTTACTGCCAGACCCACTTTGACCGACTCCTTCTCAATTCGTTCAGAGGTAACTGTTATCGCTCGCAATGTTCGAGCCATTATGTCGATGTCATCGGCGAGTAACATGTGATGTTTGGTGTATAGAGTGTCATTTCTGTTCACCTTTCTACCTAGTATGAATTTTTCTAGCAGGAAGTTAAAAAGTTCACACGACATAGTGTCACCTTGTCTAAATCCTCGTTCGGTATTGAAGGGCTCCGTGAGGTCCTTTCTGACATTAACTGCTGACCTTGTGCCACCTAAAGTTATCCTGCATAATCGTATTAATTTTGCAGGAATGCCCAACGCAGACACCTCTGAGCGGTTAGGGTTGACGAATGAAAATCTAGTCTATGGTGGATGTACCTGGTCTGAAGCTGCATTAGTCCAATTAGTCCTATAAAGTTATTGACCTTTGGTTTCAGTTGTTCACACAGCACGCTGTATGGATTTTTTTGTCATGGGGAGGATACTAATTCCCCTATGTGCACGGAACACAGGATGCTGAGGTTCCAACCATTGGGCATACATTCCTCTAGCCAAATTGTACTAATCAGTTGGTACATGCTCCTGATCAGCGTCTGACCACCAGTCTTGAATAGTTTTTCTGGTAACCCATCGGCTCCTGCTGCTTTATTGTTCTTCAGCTGATTAATTTCTATTCTGGCCTCATCTCTTATTTTATCTTATTCGCCGTCACTATTTAATACCAGAAGCTTTTTCAAAAAGTTAATAAAATTTTTAGTAGAGAGATTTGCTTCTCTAAAAAAGTACCAAATGACAGACAATACGTGAACAAATCCCCGAAAGCGAAAACTTGGGGTAAGGTTATATGAGGGATATTTCATTGGTTAATGTTAAGCAGAACTCATTTAGAATATCAATGACGTTTCAAAAGTCTTTTCCATTTTTTTTGCCGAATTTAATATATTGTGGTGGGCTCATAACCTTCTACTAGGTTTATAGAAAATATATCCAAAAGTTCAGTATGCTATCTCGGTTCAGAATAACAATATATTGAATTCTCTTTAACCATATATTATATTCTAGCCTCAAAATTAATTTCACTTTACTACACCTTTTACCAAAAACATCTACGGAAAAATACCAATACCTTAACGCACATTTGTATATACTTTTATAAACATTTATGTATATACGTATATAGGTGTATACATGAAATAACCTTTTCATTACAATTTTCACGAACAATATCCATAAAACTTGGCATCATCGCCCTCATCATCATCATGCCTACCATAACTACTTTACTATTTTCGGAATCTATTTTAATTAAGATATGCTAAAAATATTTATGTTAATATTCCACATTTGTGTTTTTTCTCTTCCTCCACAGCATCCAAGGCACAAATTCTCTCGAATCGAGAATTGTTCGTGCAGGATGGTAGTGACATCAATTTAACCTGCATAGCACCACAGCGCCCGGTCCATATACTAACATGCTGTGGTACAAGGACAGCGAATTAATCGACTACTAAACAAGGGGCGGCATACGGGTTGTATCCGAACAGCAAATGAAAACGAGCAGTCTGGTGATTTCACGCGTAACACACACGGACTCGGGCAACTATACGTGTGCGGCAGACAATTCAAGTGAGTAGCAGTAGTAGTCGGTTAGCATGGCCCGAAACAATAATCGAGCGAGTAGAACAAAACAAAAACAATGTTTGTGTCCTTTGCAAAAGGACTACCGCATTGTTTGCCATCATAACCTATTCAGGCGTTCATGTAAACGTTTTGTTTATCTCTATTATTTTGTTGGTTGACTTTTTTCTTCTTATTTTTTCTCCCACTTCTTTCAATACGCATTCCTGACATTGTGATGTGGCTGCTGGGTGTGTGTGTGTGCGTGTTGTATACCATTCCACACACCATCGCCGTCGTCGCCGTCATCATTAACTTCGTCAACACAGATAGCGACAGTGTTTTTGTACATATCATCAATAGTGAAAAACATGCCGCCATGCAACATGAACTGGCAACACGACTGCATGTACCACACAGCCTTCTACTCATCCTGACAATATTCTATGTAAGTTCAACTTTATATTTGCTGTAAAAAATATACATATATGTATGTGTAATATTAGGTATATATTTATGTGTGTGTGTGTGTTCATTTCTGATTTAAGTGTTCCATTAACATATTAAACAGAGAGAGAGAATGAATGAAAGAAAATACAACAAAAAAATATCCAAAGATTAGTTAGTCCTGTTGAGATAATGAGAAAATTTTGAAGTAGAAAAAAATGAAGAGAAATAAAATCCAAAATTAATTTGAAATTTAAAATATTTCTCATTATCTCTAAAGCAGCACTCTAATATGAATATTCATGAAAAAAATATGAAATTGAAGAATATCATTAGAATCTATTAATCCTTAAACAATGAAGAGAATGAATATAATAGTGAATGAAAAGAGAGAATTAAATAATAACCAGTAAGTAAAAGACACATGTCGTACGGTGGAGCCCAACCTCATAGTAAGGCGATTTAAATTATGTATGGGAGCACGATATCAGAAATTTTAGTGCACTACCATAAAAGGGATCGAAAAAAAATTTGATGGTGCTCGTCCTTGGCCCAAATTTATGTGCTGTATCAAATTTAAACTAACTCGGTTAATAAATTTTTGCTGTTCTATATATCAATTAAAAGTAATTATGGTTATTTTTGTGGTCTAGGGTACAAAGCCATTTATACCCTTCCCCAGACTGTGGTATTATGTCTTTGTGCATATGTTTGTAACAGGCAAAAGGAAATGAGATAGAAACATGGTACCTTTTGAGAATATCCATAGAATCACTTTCAAAGTCGATTTATGCATGTCCGTCCGTCGGTCTGTCCATGTTAAATTGAAAACAAAGTACAGGTCGCATTTAAGATCCGAATTGGATGCAATTTGGCATAGGTTACTTATTCGGTCCAAGGACGAACCCTACTGAAATTGGGAAAAGTCGCTTCAGATTTAGATATAGCTCCCATATATATTTTCGTACGATTTAAGGTAAGCGGAGCACCAAAGTACCTATATATCTTTCGATTTGCACGAAATTTGGCATAGTGTACAGAATTAAGTGGGGGTCCCCTTAATTCTCAGGGTCAAAATTTTCTTCACTTAATTCGAATCTACAATAATTCAAGAATGTCCCTACAAAATTTCAAGTGTAAATCTCAAGAACTCTTGAAGATATTGCCGATTTATTGTGTCAGCATCAAGTGACGGCTAAAGGGCTTCTCAAACTTTAAACGCGTTTTTCTCTTATTTTAAATCTAGAACGATGTGTGCAAAGTTTTGTGAAAATCGGTTCAGATTTAAGTCGGTTATCTTTCCCAAAAATTAGTGGATCGACGCTCCGAAACGAACAACGAGCTGTATCAAACGAAATTTTTCCACAGATGAGGAAATCATATAGATCACCACACTGTGGTACAGGGTATTATGTCTTTGTGGATATGCTTTCCTTTTGAGAATATGCATATAATCACTTTCTGAGTCGATTTATGCATGTCCGTCCGTCTGTCCATGATAACTTGTAAACAAAATACATGTCGCATTTATGATCCGAATTGGCACAGCTCATTTGTTTGGCCCAAGGACGAACCATATTGAAATTGGAAAAAATCGGTTCAGATTTTGATATAGCTCCCATATATATTTCCGTCCGATTTAAGGTAAATGGTGTACAAAAGTCCCTATATATCATTCGATTTGCTCGAAATTTGGCATAGCGCACTGAATTAAGTCTAGAATGATGTGTGCAAAGTTTCGTGAAAATCGGTTAAGCTTTAGATATAGCTCCCATATATAGTTTCGCCCGACTTTAGGTAAATAATCCACTAAAGTCCCTGAAAATCTTTTGATTTGGACGAATTTTGGCATAGCGTACCGAATTAAGTCTAAAATGATGTAAGCAAAGTTTTGTGAAAATCGGTTCAGATTTAGATATAGCTCTCAAATATATTTTCGTCCGATTTAACGTAAATGGTGTACCAAAGTCCCTATATATCATTCGATTTGCACGAAATTTGGCATAGCGCACTAAATTAAGTCTAGAATGACGTGTGCTAAGTTTTGTGAAAATCAGATTTAGATATAGCTCTTATATATCTTTCGTCCGATTTTATGTAATTGGTGCACTAAAGTCTCTGAAAATTATTCAATGTGCACGAAATTTGTCATAGCGTACTGAATTAAGTCTAGAATGTCGTGTGCTAAGTTTCGTGAAAAGATCCATAGCTAGGCCGATTGACACAACGTGCTGAAGTAATACAAATTAGTCTCTGGGAAGTTTCCCTGAAATCGGTTCAGATATGGATATATAACAAAAACGCGACGTCTGTTGGGATACATTTGTAGAATATACAAAATGTGGTGAAGGGTATCATGTAGTCGGCTCAGTCCGACTTTACTACTTTCCCTACTGGTTTTATTTTAGGACATAAATATTTACATCGGCAAAATAAGATTTGAAAGGGTTAGAAAGTGGAGTTGTTGATCTGCAATTGGCCTAGTGGTTGTAAATATCGCGAAATATTTCCGTCCAAAGTACAGAACCGCAGAAAGTTAGATATTCGTGGTAGTTGTCATATGGTCGGCCCGTCCGACTATGCTGTTCCACTCAGTGATTTTTTCATATGTTTTGTATTCACCTTATTTGATTTTCAAAATCTTATTTCACATTTGCAATCAGGGAACATTGCCCTACAAAATGTGTTCAAAACTAACTTGATTAACTCAATTAAAAAAATATTTTACCACCACTACTGTCACCATTTTCGATCCACCCTATTGAATGTTTACGTTTTGCAGAATTATGACAAAAACAAGTGAAAAAGCGTTAAGTTCGGCCGGGCCGAACTTTGGATACCCTCCACCATAGACAGGTACTTGAAATGAAAATATAGGGAACATACCAAAAAATGGACCTATACCGACATTGAAATGATTACCACAGAGTGTTAGAACCAAACTCAAAACTCGGAAAAATCAGATAACTATATTAATATAAACAAGTGAATAAGCGTTAAGTTCGGCCGGGCCGAACTTTGTATACCCTCCACCATAGATATACTGACAGGTACTAGAAATGAAAATTTAGGGAACATACCAAAAAGTGGACCTATACCGACATTTCTATGTAAACTATAATACAAATTTCAGAAATTTTTAATGGATAATTATACCCTCAGCCTTATGGCTAATGAGGGTGTATACAATTTTCACCGTGAAAATGTGCCTCATCGAAATATTGGATCTAGACCCCATGTTTCTTTGGACCAAATCCGTTTCAGAAAATTTACATTTCATCCAAACTTTGCCAATCTTATTATTTCTTCCAAACTTAGTTCAAAATCGAAGATAGGGAATATCGGTCCACTCCTTCTGGTACCTCCCACACAGGGGCTAGGTTTAAATACGGGTTATAGTTCATATATAGTTCATTATCGAACCTTACGTTCTAGTTTTTTATCTCGATATCCCCCACAGGTGATATAGTTACAACAGAGTCTTAGAACCAAACCCAAAACGCGGAACAAATTTCATAACTATTTTAATATAAACCAGTAAGGAAAGTAGTAAAGTCGGACGGGGCCGACTATATGATACCCTTCACCACTATGGGTATATTAAACAGAACAATTAACATGAAATTGGTTGAAAAACGTGCTCAAGAACCTCAAAATAACGAAAATTGGGGGGTAGCCTTATATGGAGGCTATCCGAAAAAATGGACCTATATTTATAATTTTTGGTGGAGATATTTGGCACCCAATAGGAACCAAATGTACCAAATTTCAGCGAAATCGGTTGAAAAACGCGCTCAAGAACCCCAAAATACCGACATTTGGGGGGTACCCTTATATGGGGGCTATCCGAAAAAATGGACCTATATTTATAATTTTTAGAATAGAGATTTGCTACCCAATAAGAACTCAAAGTACCGAATTACAGCTAATTCGGCGGAAAAATACGTTCAAAACCCCCAAAATACTGAAAATTAGGACGTACCGTTATATGGGGGCTACCAGAAGAAGTGGACCTATATTTATAATTTATTGTGGAGACATTGAGTACCCAATAAGAACCCAATGTACCAAATTTCAGCGAATTCGGTTGAAAAACGCGCTCAAGAACCCCAAAATACCGAAAATATGGGGGGTACCCTTATATGTGGGAGCTATGCCTAAACGTAGACCGATAAAGCCCATCTTCGAACTTGACCTGCCTGCAGACAAAATACGACTCTATGCAAATTTTTGGTGATCTATCTCAATTCGTTTAGACGCTAGAGTGATTACAACAGACAGACAGACAGACGGACCTGCTTAGATCGTCATAGAATTTTACGCTGATCAAGAATATATATACTTTATAGAGTCGGAAATGATTATTTCGATGCGTTACAAACGGAAAAACAAAACTAATATACCCTCCATACTATGGTGGAGGGTATAAAAAATATATAACTACGCCTAAAAGGGGTTGACTATTAATAATCTTTGGTAGGGAGATTTGTTTCCATATACGGCTACAAAATACCAAATTTCAGTGATTTCAGTTGAAAACCCCGTTCAAGAACCCCAAAATACCGAAATTTGGTACCCTTGTATGGGAGCTACCAAAAAATGGACTTATATTTATAATTTTAAGTGGAGATATTTGGTATCCAATAAGAACCAAATGTACCAAATTTCAGCGAATTCGGTTGAAAAAGGAGCTCAAGAGCCCCAAAATACCGAAAATTGGGGGTACCCTTATATAGGACGTATGCCTAAACGTGGACCGATACAGCTCATCTTCGAACTTGACCTGCATGCAGACAAAAGACAACAATATGCAAAATTTCAGCACCCTATCTAAATTTCTTCGGAAGATAGCGTGATTACAACGGACGGACAGACGTACGAACATGGCTAGATAGTCTTAGAATTTTACCCTGTTTAAGAATATATCCGACTTTATAGGGTCGGAAATGAATATTTCAGTGAGTTATAAGCGGAATGACAAAATTAATATATCCATACTATGGCGGAGGGTATAAAACAATTAGGCCCGATATCCAATTTTTTCGACATAATTAGAGTATCCTATTTTTATATTCATTGTGAAATATCTGACCAAAATTTTTTCTATATGATATTAATTTTTACAGAAGTCTCGATCGACTAGTACCATGAATTAAAGATCAAAATAGGAATCTTTATTGAAACTGAAAATGAATTGCTTTCTACTTGAATATAGGGACTGCAAAGCGCTAAGGGCTCGGCTAGCATGTGTATATTTAATATGTTTTGAAAATAATTACATTTACAGAAAATGAATTTCCTCCCTTTGGATTAATTTCATGTTCCCAGCAGATAAAAACAAATTTCTAAGTTCAATATTGCAGGCATATTTTCCTTTTAAATTGTCAATATCCTTTTAAATTGGAATTAAATTGTCAATATTGCTTATATATCTACATTTAATATGTTCTATTAATTTCCTATTAATTTCTATATTATTGAACAATTTTGTTGTTGTTGTAACCAAAATGGAATTAACCCCTAGATATTTGCAATACACATGAAATGTATTTTCTAACCACATATGTACAATCTGAATAAAAACATATACATATGAATGTATATGCGAGCTGATTGTCGCTCTAATAAAACCCCAATTTAAAACATATCGTTTCTTATCCATATACGGTTTTTATTCCATTTTTTCCATACAGATATTGGAGCGAGTCATCAACTGAAATTGTATCCATAGTCTGTGCTTAGAAGAATGATAATGAAGATGGAGAAAACGAAGACGAAAGTACTCTCGGTAACAATAACATAAAATACAAGGCGTAGACATGATGCCTGTCGCGTGGCCATATTGGAGGCGATGATGGCGATGAGTGACAATAGCAGCAGCCGCCGCCACCACAGCAGTAACCAGCATTCAAATGTATCAAGCAAGACGGCACCGCCATTGACAGATGCCAGTCGTTGGTTTCGATGTTCGTCGAGTGTTTGCTCCTTAGAAGGTAAGCTTTGCGGGACATTTCACATATACCAACTATATGTATGTATGTTTGGGCGCGTGTATTAAATCATGTATGTAGCTGTTAAAGCTTAAATGAATGAACGTGTTATGTATGTTTATGCTTCACTGAGATTCCAATCAATAACACACCAATGAAGGCTTATATATCGTTAAGATTGTATTTGAGAAAAGCGTAGAGAAGAATAGCTGGCAACGCAAATCGATTGGATTAGCTGCTGCTATTAGAGTTTTTGAATATATATTTAACTAGCTGGACCCGTGGCGCTTCGCTGCCCCTACTAAAGTGATTAACATGGGATAGTTCACGTAGAAAACTATTTGTATGCAGTTTAAAAGCTACTATTTATTGATAGGAATAGTATAGGTATTATAGTAGCCAAATTCGAAAATTACTGTCCGGCTATAGATATTTCGTAGTGTAATATCAGTAATTATATCGTAGCAGCTGGTTAATATATAAGTTATTATATTCAATAGATTAGAAATACATTTCGAAATAATCATTGATAGGATTATACACTAATATATTTTCTCCAATATTCACATGTTTTTCATTAATCGTTCAAAGACCAATGCAATCATTCATTCCCATTACCACCAACCTTTATGCCTGTATTCTAATCAGATTCCCCATTATATAGCTGGGATCCCTCGCTCCGATTGATATCGCTTAGATCCCTGCTGTATAATTCCTGTTAAGGTTTTCATTATAATACTTTTACCGAACCTAGATTTGGTCTTGGACTTAACTTTACACACCTTAGTATTATTAAGAAAGCCCAGATCAAGTCCGAAGACAGAATTTCTGGCAATTGAGTTATTCGTTTTCTCTATACATCTTCGAAATAATATTTTTTGTCATATCAGTTTGATCAACTAAACTTAATAATAGACCCATTTTGTTTTCAGTTCAGCTATGATGATAACCCACCACAGATTTCAGAATTATATAACTTTTAATCCACCATCAGCATTTCGTTGCTGGATATCTCCCATTTATTGCTGAATCATACTTTTATTGAATTCATACTTATTTTACCCAATGGTTGCAGAGTTATTGAAATTCAAAAAAAGTTCATTAACTGATTTTTTTTTTTCAAAATGACAAAATGTAAAAATTGTAATGTCAATAATTTTCATTTTACAAAAATTTAATTCAAATATGTGAAGAATACGGAGAGATAAAAAACAATTGATGTTCGCGGAATTACTGAACTGATAGTTTTTATCATTGCTGATAATAACATAATAGGACAAAAAATTATGAGTCGAAAATTTGTGATTTGGACCAATTTTTACTTCCTGAGTATCTGAGTATCATACATACTTTTATGAACAGATTTATTCAAGATATTCTAATATGTTCATAGAAAATTAATATTAGTTCAGAGGTATGATTACGGTTGATGCTATAACTCCTCGTCATCGCGGAATTTTGGAAGTTTATCTTGACTATCTTACTTACATGGGTTGGCATGACATACTGTGAAAATTTCAGTAAAATCTATTGACCGGTTTTTGTGTCAACAACAAAAAGAGTTTAAATTTTCTACATTTAGATTAATTAAATGCAGTGGGGAGTACATTTTCCCCCATTGTACCACGCCCATTTTTATAGGGGTGATGCGTATTTCCAACTAAGTTACTCAGACAAATTTTAAAGTGCGAATCTGTAACTCTTCTTAAGATATAAGCTTAGAAAATGAATATTATATCAGATGTATAATTACTTTCGATGCTACAACTCCACATGCACGCGAAATTTTGGAAGTTTACATAGCCTATATTATTTCCCTCGGAAGGCATGATGTCCGGTAAAAATCTCCGTAAAATCAGTTTAACGGTTTTTGAGTCTAGAAACAAAGCATTTTTTATTTCCTACATGTAGATTATTTAAGTGCAAAGGAGAGTGCATTTCCATCGAACTTATCTCGCTCAATTTTTTATGAATAATGTGTATTTACACATACGATATACCGACAAATTTTGAAGACGTTATCTGTAGCCGTTCTTATGATATACGCATATTACATGTTCCGAAATTTTGAGGTATGTTAACTATTGATGCTATATCTCTGCAACCAAGCGGAATTTTTGAAGTTTATCTAGCCTATGTTACTTTCAGGGCATGTCACAACATACCGTGAAAATCTCATTAACATCTGTTCAGCGGTTTTCGCGTCTATCGGTAACAAACAAACAAACAAACAAATTTTTTTCTATTTTATATATATAGATATGGGAAATTACAAAAATCTTTTAAATTCCTTGAAGCTGAGGTTTGCAAGGTTATAACTCGCGAAATATGAACATATTGCATAAAATTTAAATTCAATTCTATAAAATGAAGTGTTCTTGTCAAAATCTTGAAATATTGGTAATAAATAATAAGTTGCGTGGAAGCTGTGATGGTGGTAATGTAAAAAATGGGTGAAAATGTGTTGAAGCCAACGAGTTTTTTTGTGTTCGTTCCCGATTTGTGGCTAAACTACACAACGCACACACATGTGATCAGTGACTAAGTTGCAGAATACCCCATGGACAATATGGTTCTAATGTATGATTTTTCGATATAATCACTGCATCCACCCAAAATGGATGCTGACATTTTGAAGCCGGATTTTCGGTGTTTTTTGAATTTTTCTTATAATTAGGATGCGCATCCAGACAATAGAATAAACTAATTATAGGATCGTAGAACTCGTGATTCTGCTTCGTTTAGTGTATATCTCATGAATGTGCTCACTGTAGCTTCTTTGCAATTGGGTTCCAAAGACGAAAATTTAGTGCGTAAATTTTTATAAAAAACATATTTTTTTAGTCTAAAATTAAGAAAGTCCATTCAAATTCCGTGGAACCCCGCGTGATTTTAGTTTTTTTACGTGCCGGATCTAATGAGCCCATCCATGTTCAATTCCGCCCATTAAAACGGCGGATATAGGTACCTTGAATGTGGGAAAAACTGCAAAAACTTATTTTGACAAATTCGCGTAAATAATCGCGGTTTTCTTCGGATTAATTTTACATGCATTTATGCTTGTATTGTCAAATTCGCGAATCTGCGTGGAAATAGGTCAAAAATACATCGATACGCGAATAATATGCGTATTTTATCCAAAATTGATTGTGGAGGCACATCCGCGGTTCTTAACCGATCCTTTTAAAATAGGTGTCCTTTTGCGTATTTTCATAGGAGATTACTAAAATCGGATGCGCATAAAAATCGTATGAACGTTGCGTGATTTTTAGCCATTTTTAGGGTTTTTGCATAGTAAAGTGCATCGAGTGGCACACTTTGACCGCTAAATTAAACATTGAAAAATTAATAATTATTGAAAGACATTGATTCGGTTTATACGAAAATCGCATGCGCATCAACTGCTTTCAATTAATTCGCGAATTGCAAGCTTTTCAATATTGATCATTTTTATGTATTGTAAATGCAATATATTTAGCCATTAATGACGTCGAAACTCTTATCAGATGAATCTGCCGATATTTAACAATCATCTAAAAGAATTTGCAGAAGAAAGCGTCGTATATTTTAGAAGATTAAGGCAAAACCGTATCCTCTTAACCATACTAAAAAAATCGAAAATTCAAAAAAAAAAAAATAGTTTTAATTCAAAAATTAATTTATTTTATTTTCCGATATCTTCATGTTTCTATTTGTTTTTCGCGACTATTAAACCGTATTTCAGTGTGATTTGACTAGTATGCAAAGAAAACAATGGTGTTTAAGCATTTGTGAAGAAATTCGCGAATTACAACGAATAGGAATCCATTTAATATATATTTGAAATACAAGATTTAAAACCGCTATAACTTTTGTGCGCAGCATCCGAATTTGTGAACGCGAACAGATTTCGAATCAGCATATTTTTCTTAACATATGTACCAAAAATCATAAATGTGCTCGCAAAAAAAATTTTCAAAATTTTTTTAATGGAATTTTAAAAGAATTTTGTAATTTCCCATATGTATTTAAAGGCTACATTTTCGTTACATTTTCTATGGTCTTACATAAGAATATTTTCAAAGAAATAAAAAAATTAAAACTTTTTAAAATAATCGTTTTGGTCACAACAGCAGGGATGGTCCGTGTGACGAATTTTTAGGTTTTTGACTGTCAAAAAGGTGTAAACGTCGAAAACGTCATATCTATCTATATATATAAAAATCAATTTCTGTTTGTTTATTTGTTTGTTAGTTTGTTTGTTTGATCAGTGTTAGCTATAGACTCCTAAACTACTGAACGGATTTTCATGAAATTTTCACAGTCGATTTTTGAGTACATTTGTGGTAACATAGGGTACTTAATTTTTTGATAGGGGCAGGGGAACCAGTAGCCCCCATACAAATTGCCCCTTTTTTAGATCAGAATTTGCCATTATAGCAAAGAATTGCAATTGGCAATTATAGCAAAGTGTTAGTAAATATACAAACCACAGATGTTTACTAAGTTCACAAACCACCATTATGTAGGTGCTGCCAATTTCCAATTTGTTTTTAGGAAAATGATAAAGTTGGAAATATCAGAATCAAAAAAGTGGTACTGATGTCAGAATACGTGTGGACTGTATACACTACTTAGTACTGTACACATAACTGATGACAGTATTCGTACAATTCGAGTACGAAGCGATTTAAATAATTTGTACTGTATACACTAATTACTACTGTACACACACTTGCCCTCTTTATGCCTTCACCTCACTGTGGTTCAGGGTATTACTGCTTTGTGCATATGTTTGTAACAGGCAAAAGAAATCGAGATAGACCCATGGCCCCTTTTGAGAATAAGCATAGAATAACATTCTGAGTCGATTTATGCATGTCCGTCCGTCTGTTGATGTTAATTTGTAAACTAAGTACAAGTCGCATTTATAATCCGATTTGGATGTTGTTTGGTACAGCTCATTTATTTGGCCAAGGACCCTATTGAAATTGGAGAAAATCGGTTCAGATTTAGATATAGCTCCCATATATATTCGTCCGATTTAAGGTAAATTGTGCGAAAGAGTCCCTATATATCATTAGATTTGCACGAAATTCGACATAGCGTACTGAATTAAGTGTAGAATGATGTGCGCTAAGTTTGGTGAAAATCGGTTGAGATTTAGATATAGCTCCCATATATATTCGTCCGATTTAATGTAAATGGTGCACCAGAGCCCCTGAAAATCATTCGATTTGCACGAATTTTGGCATAGCGCACTGAATTAAGTCTAGAATAAAGTGCTCAAAGTTTCGTGAAAATCGGTTCAGATTTGGATATAGCTCTCATATATAGTTTCGACCGATTTTAGGTAAATGGTGCACCATAGTTGCACGAAATTTGGCAAAGCGTACTGAAGTAAGCCTACAATTATGTGTGCTA